>NC_134412.1:99506251-99518751 GCF_038048845.1 Mixophyes fleayi | reverse complement strand
CCTGGGTCAGGGTATGATCTGGGTCAGGGTATGATCTGGGTCAGGGTATGATCTGGGATAGGGTGTGACCTGGGTCAGGGTATGATCTGGGTCAGGGTATGACCTGGGTCAGGGTATGATCTGGGTCAGGGTATGATCTGGGTCAGGGTATGATCTGGAACAGGGTATGACCTGGGTCAGGGTATGACCTGGGTCAGGGTATGATCTGGGTCAGGGTATGATCTGGGATAGGGTGTGACCTGGGTCAGGGTGTGACCTGGGTCAGGGTATGATCTGGAATAGGGTGTGACCTGGGTCAGGGTATGATCTGGATATAGGGTGTGACCTGGGTCAGGGTATGATCTGGGATAGGGTGTGACCTGGGTCAGGGTATGATCTGGGATAGGGTGTGACCTGGGTCAGGGTGTGACCTGGGTCAGGGTATGATCTGGGATAGGGTGTGACCTGGGTCAGGGTGTGACCTGGGTCAGGGTATGATCTGGGATAGGGTGTGACCTGGGTCAGGGTGTGACCTGGGTCAGGGTATGATCTGGGTCAGGGTATGATCTGGGTCAGGGTATGACCTGGGTCAGGGTATGATCTGGGATAGGGTGTGACCTGGGTCAGGGTGTGACCTGGGTCAGGGTATGACCTGGGTCAGGGTATGATCTGGGATAGGGTGTGACCTGGGTCAGGGTGTGACCTGGGTCAGGGTATGATCTGGGATAGGGTGTGACCTGGGTCAGGGTGTGACCTGGGTCAGGGTATGACCTGGGTCAGGGTATGATCTGGGTCAGGGTATGACCTGGGTCAGGGTATGATCTGGGTCAGGGTATGACCTGGGTCAGGGTATGATCTGGGTCAGGGTATGATCTGGGTCAGGGTGTGACCTGGGTCAGGGTATGATCTGGGTCAGGGTATGATCTGGGATAGGGTATGATCTGAGATAGGGTGTGACCTGGGTCAGGGCATGATCTGGGTCAGGGTATGATCTGGGATAGGGTGTGACCTTGGTCAGGGTATGATCTGGGTCAGGGTATGATCTGGGATAGGGTGTGACCTGGGTCAGGGTATGATCTGGGTCAGGGTATGACCTGAGTCAGGGTATGATCTGGGATAGGGTGTGACCTGGGTCAGGGTATGATCTGGGATAGGGTATGATCTGGGTCAGGGTATGACCTGGGTCAGGGTATGATCTGGGATAGGGTGTGACCTGGGTCAGGGTATGATCTGGGTCAGGGTATGATCTGGGTCAGGGTATGACCTGGGTCAGGGTATGATCTGGGATAGGGTATGATCTGGGTCAGGGTATGACCTGAGTCAGGGTATGATCTGGGATAGGGTGTGACCTGGGTCAGGGTATGATCTGGGATAGGGTGTGACCTGGGTCAGGGTGTGACCTGGGTCAGGGTATGATCTGGGTCAGGGTATGACCTGGGATAGGGTGTGACCTGGGTCAGGGCATGATCTGGGTCAGGGTATGATCTGGGATAGGGTGTGACCTTGGTCAGGGTATGATCTGGGTCAGGGTATGACCTGGGTCAGGGTATGATCTGGGTCAGGGTATGATCTGGGATAGGGTATGATCTGGGTCAGGGTATGATCTGGGTCAGGGTATGATCTGGGTCAGGGTATGATCTGGGATAGGGTATGACCTGGGTCAGGGTATGATCTGGGTCAGGGTATGATCTGGGATAGGGTATGACCTGGGTCAGGGTATGACCTGGGTCAGGGTATGATCTGGGTCAGGGTGTGACCTGGGTCAGGGTATGATCTGGGATAGGGTATGACCTGGGTCAGGGTGTGACCTGGGTCAGGGTATGATCTGGGATAGGGTGTGACCTGGGTCAGGGTGTGACCTGGATCAGGGTATGATCTGGGATAGGGTGTGACCTGGAACAGTGTATAACCTGGGTCAGGGTATGATCTGGGATAGGGTGTGACCTGGGTCAGGGTGTGACGTGGGTCAGGGTATGATCTGGGATAGGGTGTGACCTGGAACAGTGCATGATCTGGGTCAGGGTATGATCTGGGATAGGGTATGACCTTGGTCAGGGTATGATCTGGGTCAGGGTATGATCTGGGTCACGGTATGATCTGGGTCAGGGTATGATCTGGGTCAGGGTATGACCTGGGTCAGGGTATGATCTGGGTCAGGGTATGATCTGGGATAGGGTGTGACCTGGGTCAGGGTATGATCTGGGTCAGGGTATGATCTGGGTCAGGGTATGATCTGGGTCAGGGTATGACCTGGGTCAGGGTATGATCTGGGTCAGGGTATGACCTGGGTCAGGGTATGATCTGGGTCAGGGTATGATCTGGGATAGGGTGTGACCTGGGTCAGGGTATGACCTGGGTCAGGGTATGATCTGGGTCAGGGTATGATCTGGGTCAGGGTATGATCTGGGATAGGGTGTGACCTGGGTCAGGGTATGATCTGGGATAGGGTGTGACCTGGGTCAGGGTGTGACCTGGGTCAGGGTATGATCTGGAACAGTGTATGACCTGGGTCAGGGTATGACCTGGGTCAGGGTATGATCTGGGTCAGGGTGTGACCTGGATCAGGGTATGATCTGGGATAGGGTGTGACCTGGGTCAGGGTATGACCTGGGTCAGGGTATGATCTGGGTCAGGGTATGACCTTGGTCAGGGTATGATCTGGGTCAGGGTATGATCTGGGTCAGGGTATGATCTGGGTCAGGGTATGACCTGGGTCAGGGTATGATCTGGGATAGGGTGTGACCTGGGTCAGGGTATGATCTGGGTCAGGGTATGATCTGGGTCAGGGTATGATCTGGGTCAGGGTATGACCTGGGTCAGGGTATGATCTGGGATAGGGTATGATCTGGGTCAGGGTATGATCTGGGTCAGGGTATGATCTGGGTCAGGGTATGACCTGGGTCAGGGTATGATCTGGGATAGGGTATGATCTGGGTCAGGGTATGATCTGGGTCAGGGTATGACCTGGAACAGGGTATGACCTGGAACAGGTATTGCCTGGTCCAACTCTTTGATGTTGTTGTTAGATATATATCTCAGTATACTACTAACCACATTGAAATTTAGGTGTAGCAGAATGTATTCTGTATTGTCTATGAGATAATGTGACAGTAACAATTGTATTATATAACGTTGTTTCCCTAGGAGAATACAGGGAGTCACATATAACATAGTAACATAATGAGTAATGTCTTACCAAATGCAATATTATATGTGGTTAATGCAGATTATCTTCTCTCTATCAGATGGCTCCACCTCACAGGTCCACCAGCCTCCCATAGCCACGTACACAGACACTCGCTGCATCCGTAGGAAGAAACGTCCAACACGACAAGACCCCCTCTCTCGTCTCTCCGCTCTGAGGGACGAGCTCTGTCACCGTTCACTGTCTGATGATCGGGCTGCCATTCTGACCAGCACCGAGCCGGATGACTCCTACGGTCATGCCACCCTTCTGTGACCATCCTTGGAGAGAGGCCTTGCTGCTTTCAGGCCCTTTCTGTCTCTTGGTGCTGACACTCACTGCCCTCCTTCTACAAAGACCTGTACACAAAGCGTGAGCAGCGAGTTGTGTGTTCATTGCCTACCTCACCAACCCTGTGTGTGTGCGGAGGGTAAACTCATTGCCTCATGGAGCAATGTACAGTGTTAAGACTGATAGATGTGAGGATACATGTATTATGTATGGTGTGACTATAGCACCTGTGGCAGCTCTACACATGGTATTATATACCGAACCCTACAAGAGGCAACAGCCAGGTACTTGTGGAGCTGCATACGCACCATTGCACATGTAATAATTATATATATATATATATATATATATATATTATACACACTCACATGCAATGCATTTATGTTACCAACAGAGGCACATGTGGAGGATATTTACATGTATATGATACATCTTATGGTTGAATCAAGGGGAAAGTACCATCACATACATCTCATTACATTTACTTCCATGTAATTTGTACTTCCTTATCCATGTGAATAACTACTAGTATGCGGAATACCCGCTCCAGACATAAGATACATGACAGCTATTGAAGAGTTGTTACTATGTTGCAAGTAGGACAAAAAGGGGAAACTAGTTGTGGGGTTTGGGGATAAAGATGAAGATTGTGCGCTCTGGACAAGGTAGTACAGCTTACTTCAAAGTAAATTGTTGCTGTTTATTTTTCTTTATAGTTAAGTTTTGTTATGCACTGACTTGAAAAGACAAAATCAAGATGCTAAAATACCCCACTGCTGCCTATGTGCCTGGGGTATCTCTGAAGACAAAGAATGGGTGTTGCCCTAAGCTTTTATCACTCTTACAGTACAGGAACAATGGTAAATCTTATCGTGATGAATGGAAAGGGTAGGAAAGTACTAGAGCAGGGTAGAGAGGAATGTAGAGGGCTTAGCAGTAATGTGTTCCGGGAGTAGACTGGTGCAGAGTAATGTAGATGCTAAAAAATGTAGTGATAAGGAGAGTATTGTAGAGGGGAGTAATGTAGAAGGGTGGAGAGTAATTTAGAGAGGCAGAGAGTCCTGCAGATGTAGGGAGAGTGATGTAGGGGGGGGAAGTGTAATGTAAATGCATGGAGAGTCATGTAGAAATGGTTATATTAATGTAGCAGGACAGAAACTCATGTAGAGGCAGGGAGAGTCATGCAAAGGATTGGAGAGCCATGTAGAGGTGGAGAGAGTAATGTAGAGGGTGTAAAGTAATGTAGAAGTAGGGGAAGTAATGTAGAGAGATGGAGAGTCATATAGGAATAGGGAGAGTCATGAAGAGGTGCTGAGAGTAATGTAGAGGAGTGGAGAGTAATGTAGAGGAGTGGAGAGTAATGTAGAGGGGTGGAGAGTAATGTAGAGGAGTGGAGAGTCATGTAGAGGGGTGGAGAGTAATGTAGAGGAGTGGAGAGTAATGTAGAGGGGTGGAGAGTAATGTAGAAGTAGGGGAAGTAATGTAGAGAGATGGAGAGTCATATAGGAATAGGGAGAGTCATGAAGAGGTGCTGAGAGTAATGTAGAGGAGTGGAGAGTAATGTAGAGGAGTGGAGAGTAATGTAAAGGGGTGGAGAGTAATGTAGAGGAGTGGAGAGTCATGTAGAGGGGTGGAGAGTAATGTAGAGGGGTGGAGAGTCATGTAGAAGTAGCGATATTAATGTAGCAGGACAGAGAGTCTTTTAGATGTAGGGAGATTAATGGAAAGGGATGGAGAGTCATATTGCAGAGCGGAGAGTCATGTAGATGAAAGAAGAGTAATGTAGAGGGGTGGAGAGTCATGTAGATGAAAGAAGAGTAATGTAGAGGGGTGGAGAGTCATGTAGATGGATGGAGAGAAATGTAGATGGATGGAGAGTAATGTAGATGGATGGAGAGAAATGTAGATGGAGGGAGAGAAATGTAGATGGATGGAGTCATGTAGAAATAACGATATTAGTGTAGCAGAACAAAGAGTCTTGTAGAGTTTGGAAGACTAATGGAAAGGGATGGAGAGTCGTATTGCAGGGCGGAGAGTCATGTAGATGAAAGGAGAGTAATGTAGAGGGGTGGAGAGTCATGAAGTCTTGTAGCTGGGCAGAGAGTCATATAGAGGTGGAGAGAGTAATGTAGAAGTCTAGAGAGATTAGATAATGTTTGTTTAAGCAATAATTTCCATGTATGCAAAGACTTCTGCAAATGGTTTTCTAACCATTGTTGCCTAATACTCCCCGCCAAGAATGAACAAGAGTCACCCTTATTGTATACACACGCTTCCTATAACCTGATACTTTCTATATGAATCATGTTAGTGCCATAACACAGGAGATTGCCTGTTTGTCTCCCACATACACAACGCACTGTTGAATTGTATAATATTGTACTTTTGTCATTAGTTACACCAGCTGTGTACCCCTCATGGAGGCTGTAGTAATATTCCTCAGAATGTATCGCTGGTTCATCATGAATTTTATTTTAGCCCCCTCTGCTTCTGGGTGACTGATTAATTCAGTGATCATATTAGAAATATGAATAATTGTACCAATTATTGTTACTTTTATATTTTATGATAATATTTGGAGTGATTGCAGCGAGCAGGATTGCATGGTTGGTATACGATGCCCTAGTTATTCCAGTAGTGTGGTCACTTTATAACCCAATGACTACGCTGATATCTACAGGATACTTTGTGGTTACATAGAGTAGATCAATATGTTTGTGTTTCAGAAGATTAGGATTTGTCCATCTCTCCTAGGATTTGTGTGTTTCCATTTGTACAGAGCTGTATCACAGGGTAATATCGGCAATAATTCACTCTTAATACTTCAGTTTTGTAAATATCTAGGATCCTATAAGTGTAACGGCTGTAGGATAGTCATATATGATATGGTTGTATTGCATTATTAGCTTATTATTATTTATAACCTTTATCTGATCAGATATGTCTGGACAAAGCTGCCAATCTACAGAGCAGTTATTTGTATTAACTGCAAATCTTGTTTTAGGAAAAATCTATTTTTGTACATGTTATCTGGTTTCCTGCTGCGTTCCTCCCTAGTTGGAATTTCCATTCAGACTGCATTGAATTTCTTGATACTTCTCTGTAGTGGAATCACCCAGTTTGTATCATACAGAGAAGCACACACCAAGTAAATATCTGATTATTGTAACTTTTGCTACACATTTTACCACATGACTATGGGAGGATTAGTGCACAGAGAGATCCGTCTCCTATATTGTCCCTACACAAACAGAATATTCTACCTGCTTCTGCCCTCATGCGCCAGGACATCCGTTGTCCATTTGTAGTGATGTGCTAGTAAATACCCCTAAGATGTCATGTGTGGAAGATTAAATAGAAATAATACAGATGTTATATTATATTATCCTACTCTCCTGTACAGAACAGAATGTTTCACTTAGATTTAAACGCCCCCTCGGAGGTGAGAGTAACCACTATTTTTAATGAGGTGACATTTTTCACATTTATATCTCGCTCCATGTCACATAAATCTAAGGTACAAACACCACCTGGGGGTAATTGTGAACAGATCGGGTGTGTGTGCAGTGTGTGAGCCTATGTCTGCTCCACAATCTTTACATTTGTTGTTTGAATGAGGAAACATCCAGAATTCTATAGTTCAGCAACGTGAGGAAGTCATCTGCTTAAATTCTGTACATATAAAAGTTATATATATATATAATGACAAATCCCCAAGACTCTCGTCACTTGGTTTTATTTTCTGTTATCTAACAACTCCTTGTTATTCTTGGATGCATTCTGAATGCGCCTTCATGTATGTGACATACATGTGACATCACCCGCAGATCAGCTTTCTCTGCTATGTGTGACACCTCCTTACAGGACAGGTTTTCCTTCCATCTCGGTTCCCTGCTACTTATTAGGTCTTCAGGGGAAATCGTTTTACCCAGAGTTATATACACACTAACAAAAACTGTATCCAGCCAATAACAATGTGTGTCACTCGTTTCCATATAGGACTCTCAGGGTTTTAAAAATATATTTTTAAAGATGGAATTAGTCTTTAAAGCCACTATACCGTCCTAACTATTTAAACTGATGCTTTGTTTGGCTGCACTATTTGTTTAGATTTCTACATCCGTCTGGTCCAGGTTCTGTGGATTATGGTGGAAATTTCATTAAAGCAAAACACTAATAATGATGGGGCAGCACGGTGGCTCAGTGGTTAGCACTTCTGCCTCACAGCACTGGGGTCATGAGTTAAATTCCCAACCATGGCCTCATCTGTGTGGAGTTTGTATGTTCTCCCCGTGTTTGCGTGGGCTTCCTCCCACACTGCAAAAACATACTGGTAGGTTAATTGGCTGCTATCAAAAAAAAAAAATTGACCCGTGTGTGTGTGTCTGTGTGTGTGTGTGTGTCTGTGTGTCTGTGTGTGTGTGTGTGTGTGTGTGTTAGGGAATTTATACTGTAAGCTCCAACGGGGCAGGACTAATGCGAATGAGTTCTCTGTACAGCGCTGCAGAATCGGTGGCGCTATATAAATAAATGGTGATGATGATGATGGGGACGGACTGGTGAACTGTCTGAATCCTGGGTATCTATACACATGGCTTTCTCTAATGGTGCTCGATACATTGTAGTCACTTCCTTCCAGGGGTCTATGTGATGGTGCTAGACTGAGGGGGTCTCACCCGGCTGTGGTGCTGTCTCTTTAGACCTATCCAGTGACCAGGGAGATCCATCATGTTTTATAATGTTCTCTACTATACTGTATTATTAATTGGTACTCAGTGATCAGTTACCAGCAATAATGTCAGCCAGAAGCAACCTAGGTGTCACATTGGCAATATAACACGTATCACACATACATGTAAAGCATTGCATCATATGTAGGTGCTATATAAATTACTGTTACTAATAAATACCACAGTCCTGTTACCCAGACACATTCTATATAGACTTTTGTGGCACATTAATATTTCTGGGAGATGGATAAAGGCTACACAATAGCCAGACAGGTTTATACATAACATCTGGCAGTATTGTACGGGGACAGTCACAGGGAGTGACTGTGTTACAGAGAGATACACACAATGCTCAGGTGCTGCTAGATCGCAGGTCTATCTGTGAGCGGATACTTAGGATGTTCAGTGTTTATAGAGCAGACTACAGTGTGTAGCACATTGATATTTGTTGATTACAAAGTAACAGGAGTGACATAAAGTGTATAAACGTCTGAGCACATAAAGAATGATTTATGTCCAGCCAAACAACAGCAAAACATATCAGCAAAATTGAAAAAAGTTTGTAATAAAAGAAAAAATATATTGTTATTATTCTTAATCCTATGATTTACACCTGAAAACAATCATTTTGCAACCTTGAGAAAGAATCTTTGCACAGAAATTCCAAAAATGATAAATATGTGACAAGGAAACCACTTAATTTATCTATTAGCTTTTCCTCAGACTGGTGATGGGGGCTCGCTCTGTCTGTCTGTCTGTCTGTCTGTCGGTACTCAAGAGCCCCCACACCTCTGTCACTCTAGTTGTAAAAGTATTTCATGATTCACCGAAACACAAGATAATAAGCAGACGCCGGGACTGTATTAAGTGATGATAAAAGTGTTAGCTGGATATTCCGTAGAGGGTGATGTGTTCTCTGTATGTTACCGGTTTACGTGTTTACAGCCTGCAGCTGCTTTTTACTTTAGTTATATTTGTGTTTGCTGTCAGCATATTGTGAGGGGCAGTCATCATGGCTGCTCCCAGTTAATCACAGAAGTGATGGGACATAATATTAAATACCCGTTGATCACTTTCATAAGAATAGATGTTGCTCACATGTACTTAGTTGCACTTTCAGTTAAAGTCATTTTAGCATCTTTGTATCATACTGACCACTGTCCATCCAGTGCACAATATAATACATGGATACACCGGTATATGGGGATAACTTATTGTACGTGTGTGGATGTCATGTCCTATAGAAACCTTTCATACGTCACATTGCTGGTGAACGGAGGCAGTGGGAGCAGTTAGATGGTTTCCGTGTTGTATATATCTATTTCTTACAATATCTTTCTTGTTTCCCACAGCAAGAGGTATTCTCATCATAACTGTTTACGTGCAGATATTCAAATCTACATATACTAAAAATATATATATATATAATAATATATAAAGAAATATATAGTGAGAGAGAGGAATAAAAGTTTAAATCTATGATTAGATATATAATGTTTTATTTTTGTATGACGTTGCTGATAGCCACAAGGCTTGTTATGGATATATTAACTAGCCGCTGTGGGGAATGCTGTGTAGCCTCTCTAGGTGAGGAAGGGCCATTGGTGCTATAGATTACTGGTCATAGTTTAGATAGATACATTGGTGCAGTGATCTATTGGATATATACGTCTTTTACTTGTGCTGTGTATGTGTCTGACAAGGACTTATAGTGGGACAACGGGGAGAACCTCTCACTGCTGAGTGAGCCTCTGAAGAGACATCTGTCACACGTAGGGGAATGTCTGCCAGTGTAACGAATGGGAGACCTAACTGGTTATTCTTGGATGGTGGCCTCCTGACTAGTAGCATTACTGCTGTTCTCTTGCCTTCCTAATCACATGAAACCTCAAACATACCGTACTGTCTTTAACACGCCAATGGTTAACACGCCAATGGTTAACACGCCAATGGTTAACACGCCAATGTGCCCTTCAGATGGATGAAATGATCATTGTTATGTGGAAGGAAGAACGTTTTTTATTTTTAGAGCCACTGAAGACAGGCAGGAGATGTACATTGGGGAAGAAGCACATTGGGGTCCTGGACTTCTACCCATCCAGGATTGTCTTGTAAATGTACTGGATAGGATGAACCCTCTGCATGTTGAACCCTTAAGGAGGGGGATCAGTAGGTAACCTCACCCCTTCAGTGCCTTATTGCCATCAGAAGCACATATGCCATCAAACAATAGACCTGTAAAAGCCTTAGCTTGTTAGTACAGATGAGGTGGGATTATTATATTAATGGGTGCTATTCATACACATTGGCTGCACTTCTTGGTGAGTTCTGGTGGAGACTCTATAGAGGGAATATACTGTGTATAACAGAGACACAATATGAGGCAGCCTACAGAAAACAGTCAGTATTTGGCTCAGAATGGTTCACAATTTTGTCAGACCATAGTCACCATGTTGTGGGTTTTCGGATGTGTTCTTTGATAAAGAGCGGAATGTACTCTGCGTGTCTCTGTGGCAGAGCGTTCAGTCACTAACATGCCCTAGATCTTACATCTGCTTCAGGTTTTAAGAACTCTGTTCATCTTAAGTTCACAGAATAATGTGTTACTGGATTATTACAGTCATCCTGATCATTTTCAAGCTTCAAAACCAATAATAATTGATCAGTGTTCGTTATTGGTGGCTGATTATCAATTATAAGAAGTCTCCAATTTCAGACTATTAAATTAGACACCTTTGTACCTCCCAAGATGCACAAAGTCGGCTCCTCAATACCCAGAGCAACACTTGTTTTATTCTGAGAGGAAAGAAATGACAGATGCATTGTATGTAATACCAAATATGTGCTTATTTGAAGTGCATATGAGAGTCACATCTGTATGATGGCTACATACCGGCCCTCACTCCTATACCACACATACCTGTTATTACAGGCCTAGGTAGCCGTTACTGCTGAATACAGACCAGTAACAAGTCGCCTATAGCGGATTTGTCAGATCATTTTATCAAGTCAGTTCATGATGACCTGAGTTGTGACATGCACTGCATAGGACACAATGCACATTTGAGTGTAAATATGTGTTTAGTACTTATGTATTGTGTGCCTTTCAGTCACCTAAAGAAATATCATTTGCCTGTTGACATGACAAAGACCGGTAGAGAGCAACACATAGTCCCTCTCTTACCTGCTGGTTCTCGGAATCAAATACTACACCAGTAAATCTCCTACGTGATGGTAATGATTCCAATGGTTCAGATTTGTCATCAGCTATTTAAAGATATTCATGATCCCTTTATTTAAATGTCCCAGAGCAATAGACAGGAGTCGTTTGGTTGACTTTTGTTTCATTATTAAGTAACATGTCTGACTTTATAATTTGGGTCATTGTGGAGAATGACTGGAGATTGATAAAAGGTTCTGACATCCAATATATAAATTGGGGCTCAATTTTATAACTGGAGATCATACTCCCATCCAAGTGAATGAAATCTAATATTGGTGACTAGTAAATGGTGTGGAGGTCACTTACGAAGCACGATGCAGAGAGGACCAGAGTGACATCCACTGCATGTGCCTCAGTGTGTGCTAGTGCATCTAGACTTAGGAAACAAGATGGCAGCATTTGTGGGGGAGGGGAGGGATGTTTGCCCTGTCTGATGGGAGGATTGGATAGAGTGAGGGGAAGAAGGTACATTTTTATGGGTGTTCTTTACTGTGCGGAGGGGAAGACACCATTTCCACTACACAGAAGGACATGATATTTGTAGCAGCTATTCGAGGGGCGGAGATGGGGACGTGTCCTGGGCCTTGTGCCTTCCATCTGCACTTTGGCAGAAAAGTGTAATAAATAAACTTCACACAAAAGTGTAATAAATAAATAAAGTCACAATGTCCACTCACTATGATAATTTAAACACTATATGGAGCTAAACTCAGCAGTATTTTAGGTGACAAACAGAAAAGTTTATGCAATAAAAGGAGTGGATATAAAGTGGGAGGAGGTGGACGCAGCTTTTAAACGTTATAAAGTTACGTTTCTTCACACTTTCTGTGCAGACTTCTAATTTACAGAAGCATCTTCCAAGAACAGAGCGTAGGTGGGAATGCGCTGGGCGTTTGCTTTGTAAATTGTCTCCAGTTTGTCTCCTTGTTCAGCGGTTTTAATTTATCTATTTGTACTTGGTTCTCTTCTTTTTTCCTTCTTGACTTCCTTCTGTGCTTTTTAGGCATGTTTTATATCATCTGTTGCACTTGGGTACGACACAGCTCTACATATAATAGAATTATATCCAGGGCAGCTATGTGTTATATCCAAG
>NC_134412.1:99463751-99496251 GCF_038048845.1 Mixophyes fleayi | reverse complement strand
ATGTGTTTGTACAACACGCTGCTATCAAGCAGCGTGTTGTATCTGGCGTGTTTTGAAGAAAACTCTCCTGAGTTTGCTAACTCGCAGCTTCATACATTGGAGACTTGTATAGCTGCAGTGGCAAAAAGTCGCGAGTTTGATCTCTGGCGATTTTGCATGAAATCTCAGCTTCATACATCTGCGAGTTTCAACTCTCCCGAGAAAATCGCTGGAGTTACAAAATCGCACTTTGATACATTTACCCCTATAACTCATCTAATGAGGAGTAGTAGATATGTCTACAGTATGTGTAATAGACTAGATCTATGTCTCCAATCACTTCTCTCAGCAGTGTCCCAGAGCCAGTGATCTAACTGAACTAACTGAACTAAATGAACTCAGTCAAATGAGTGAAATGAACTAATCTTCAAAATGAACTAGATTTCCCATCACTACAGCACCGTGGGATATACAGCACCGTGGGCGATCCAGCACCGTGGGATATACAGCACCGTGGGATATACAGCACCGTGGGATATACAGCACCGTGCACCTATCAGACAGGAAGCAGGAAGTATTCACTTCCTGTCTGTCTGATCATGTGTGCGGAGCAACACTGCAGAGCGCACCGGCCCTGATACCTAAGGTAAGTGAGGGGGTTACATCTGTGATACTATATGTGAGGGGTTATATCTGTGATACTATATGTGAGGGGTTACATCTGTGATACTATATGTGAGGGGTTATATCTGTGATACTATATGTGAGGGGGTTATATCTGTGATACTATATGTGAGGGGGTTATATCTGTGATACTATATGTGAGGGGTTATATCTGTGATACTATATGTGAGGGGTTATATCTGTGATACTATATGTGAGGGGGCTACATCTGTGATACTATATGTGAGGGGTTATATCTGTGATACTATATGTGAGGGGCTACATCTGTGATACTATATGTGAGGGGTTATATCTGTGATACTATATGTGAGGGGTTATATCTGTGATACTATATGTGAGGGGGTTATATCTGTGATACTATATGTGAGGGGGCTACATCTGTGATACTATATGTGAGGGGCTACATCTGTGATACTATATGTGAGGGGCTACATCTGTGATACTATATGTGAGGGGTTATATCTGTGATACTATATGTGAGGGGTTATATCTGTGATACTATATGTGAGGGGGTTATATCTGTGATACTATATGTGAGGGGGTTATATCTGTGATACTATATGTGAGGGGGTTACATCTGTGATACTATATGTGAGGGGTTATATCTGTGATACTATATGTGAGGGGGTTATATCTGTGATACTATATGTGAGGGGTTATATCTGTGATACTATATGTGAGGGGTTATATCTGTGATACTATATGTGAGGGGTTACATCTGTGATACTATATGTGAGGGGTTATATCTGTGATACTATATGTGAGGGGTTACATCTGTGATACTATATGTGAGGGGGCTACATCTGTGATACTATATGTGAGGGGTTATATCTGTGATACTATATGTGAGGGGGTTATATCTGTGATACTATATGTGAGGGGTTATATCTGTGATACTATATGTGAGGGGGTTATATCTGTGATACTATATGTGAGGGGGTTATATCTGTGATACTATATGTGAGGGGGTTATATCTGTGATACTATATGTGAGGGGTTATATCTGTGATACTATATGTGAGGGGGTTATATCTGTGATACTATATGTGAGGGGGTTATATCTGTGATACTATATGTGAGGGGGTTATATCTGTGATACTATATGTGAGGGGTTATATCTGTGATACTATATGTGAGGGGTTATATCTGTGATACTATATTTGAGGGGTTATATCTGTGATACTATATGTGAGGGGTTACATCTGTGATACTATATGTGAGGGGGCTACATCTGTGATACTATATGTGAGGGGGTTATATCTGTGATACTATATGTGAGGGGTTACATCTGTGATACTATATGTGAGGGGGTTATATCTGTGATACTATATGTGAGGGGGTTACATCTGTGATACTATATGTGAGGGGGCTACATCTGTGATACTATATGTGAGGGGGTTATATCTGTGATACTATATGTGAGGGGTTACATCTGTGATACTATATGTGAGGGGTTATATCTGTGATACTATATGTGAGGGGGCTACATCTGTGATACTATATGTGAGGGGGCTACATCTGTGATACTATATGTGAGGGGTTATATCTGTGATACTATATGTGAGGGGTTATATCTGTGATACTATATGTGAGGGGGTTACATCTGTGATACTATATGTGAGGGGGTTACATCTGTGATACTATATGTGAGGGGGTTATATCTGTGATACTATATGTGAGGGGTTATATCTGTGATACTATATGTGAGGGGTTATATCTGTGATACTATATGTGAGGGGGTTATATCTGTGATACTATATGTGAGGGGTTACATCTGTGATACTATATGTGAGGGGGTTATATCTGTGATACTATATGTGAGGGGGTTACATCTGTGATACTATATGTGAGGGGGTTACATCTGTGATACTGTATGTGAGGGGTTACATCTGTGATACTATATGTGAGGGGTTATATCTGTGATACTATATGTGAGGGGTTATATCTGTGATACTATATGTGAGGGGGTTATATCTGTGATACTATATGTGAGGGGTTATATCTGTGATACTATATGTGAGGGGTTACATCTGTGATACTATATGTGAGGGGGTTACATCTGTGATACTATATGTGAGGGGTTATATCTGTGATACTATATGTGAGGGGGTTATATCTGTGATACTATATGTGAGGGGGCTACATCTGTGATACTATATGTGAGGGGTTATATCTGTGATACTATATGTGAGGGGGCTACATCTGTGATACTATATGTGAGGGGGTTATATCTGTGATACTATATGTGAGGGGTTACATCTGTGATACTATATGTGAGGGGTTATATCTGTGATACTATATGTGAGGGGTTATATCTGTGATACTATATGTGAGGGGGTTATATCTGTGATACTATATGTGAGGGGTTATATCTGTGATACTATATGTGAGGGGGTTATATCTGTGATACTATATGTGAGGGGTTATATCTGTGATACTATATGTGAGGGGTTATATCTGTGATACTATATGTGAGGGGGTTATATCTGTGATACTATATGTGAGGGGTTACATCTGTGATACTATATGTGAGGGGGTTACATCTGTGATACTATATGTGAGGGGTTATATCTGTGATACTATATGTGAGGGGGTTATATCTGTGATACTATATGTGAGGGGTTACATCTGTGATACTATATGTGAGGGGTTATATCTGTGATACTATATGTGAGGGGTTATATCTGTGATACTATATGTGAGGGGTTATATCTGTGATACTATATGTGAGGGGGTTATATCTGTGATACTATATGTGAGGGGTTACATCTGTGATACTATATGTGAGGGGTTATATCTGTGATACTATATGTGAGGGGTTATATCTGTGATACTATATGTGAGGGGCTACATCTGTGATACTATATGTGAGGGGGTTATATCTGTGATACTATATGTGAGGGGTTATATCTGTGATACTATATGTGAGGGGCTACATCTGTGATACTATATGTGAGGGGGTTATATCTGTGATACTATATGTGAGGGGTTATATCTGTGATACTATATGTGAGGGGGCTACATCTGTGATACTATATGTGAGGGGTTATATCTGTGATACTATATGTGAGGGGGTTATATCTGTGATACTATATGTGAGGGGTTACATCTGTGATACTATATGTGAGGGGGTTATATCTGTGATACTATATGTGAGGGGGCTACATCTGTGATACTATATGTGAGGGGGTTATATCTGTGATACTATATGTGAGGGGGCTACATCTGTGATACTATATGTGAGGGGGTTATATCTGTGATACTATATGTGAGGGGTTATATCTGTGATACTATATGTGAGGGGGCTACATCTGTGATACTATATGTGAGGGGGTTATATCTGTGATACTATATGTGAGGGGTTATATCTGTGATACTATATGTGAGGGGGCTACATCTGTGATACTATATGTGAGGGGGTTATATCTGTGATACTATATGTGAGGGGGCTACATCTGTGATACTATATGTGAGGGGGCTACATCTGTGATACTATATGTGAGGGGTTATATCTGTGATACTATATGTGAGGGGGTTATATCTGTGATACTATATGTGAGGGGTTATATCTGTGATACTATATGTGAGGGGGTTACATCTGTGATACTATATGTGAGGGGGTTACATCTGTGATACTATATGTGAGGGGGTTACATCTGTGATACTATATGTGAGGGGGCTACATCTGTGATACTATATGTGAGGGGTTATATCTGTGATACTATATGTGAGGGGTTATATCTGTGATACTATATGTGAGGGGGCTACATCTGTGATACTATATGTGAGGGGGTTATATCTGTGATACTATATGTGAGGGGTTATATCTGTGATACTATATGTGAGGGGGCTACATCTGTGATACTATATGTGAGGGGGTTATATCTGTGATACTATATGTGAGGGGGCTACATCTGTGATACTATATGTGAGGGGGATATATCTGTGATACTATATGTGAGGGGGTTATATCTGTGATACTATATGTGAGGGGGCTACATCTGTGATACTATATGTGAGGGGTTATATCTGTGATACTATATGTGAGGGGGTTATATCTGTGATACTATATGTGAGGGGTTATATCTGTGATACTATATGTGAGGGGGTTACATCTGTGATACTATATGTGAGGGGGTTATATCTGTGATACTATATGTGAGGGGGTTATATCTGTGATACTATATGTGAGGGGGCTACATCTGTGATACTATATGTGAGGGGTTATATCTGTGATACTATATGTGAGGGGTTATATCTGTGATACTATATGTGAGGGGGCTATATCTGTGATACTATATGTGAGGGGTTATATCTGTGATACTATATGTGAGGGGGTTATATCTGTGATACTATATGTGAGGGGTTACATCTGTGATACTATATGTGAGGGGTTATATCTGTGATACTATATGTGAGGGGTTATATCTGTGATACTATATGTGAGGGGTTATATCTGTGATACTATATGTGAGGGGTTATATCTGTGATACTATATGTGAGGGGTTATATCTGTGATACTATATGTGAGGGGGCTACATCTGTGATACTATATGTGAGGGGGTTATATCTGTGATACTATATGTGAGGGGTTATATCTGTGATACTATATGTGAGGGGTTATATCTGTGATACTATATGTGAGGGGTTATATCTGTGATACTATATGTGAGGGGTTATATCTGTGATACTATATGTGAGGGGTTACATCTGTGATACTATATGTGAGGGGTTACATCTGTGATACTATATGTGAGGGGGCTACATCTGTGATACTATATGTGAGGGGGCTACATCTGTGATACTGTATGTGAGGGGTTATATCTGTGATACTATATGTGAGGGGGCTACATCTGTGATACTATATGTGAGGGGTTATATCTGTGATACTATATGTGAGGGGGCTACATCTGTGATACTATATGTGAGGGGTTATATCTGTGATACTATATGTGAGGGGTTATATCTGTGATACTATATGTGAGGGGTTATATCTGTGATACTATATGTGAGGGGTTATATCTGTGATACTATATGTGAGGGGTTATATCTGTGTTATGTGAGGGGTTATATCTGTGATACTATATGTGAGGGGGCTACATCTGTGATACTATATGTGAGGGGGCTACATCTGTGATACTGTATGTGAGGGGTTATATCTGTGATACTATATGTGAGGGGGCTACATCTGTGATACTGTATGTGAGGGGGCTACATCTGTGATACTGTATGTGAGGGGTTATATCTGTGATACTATATGTGAGGGGGCTACATCTGTGATACTATATGTGAGGGGTTATATCTGTGATACTATATGTGAGGGGGCTACATCTGTGATACTATATGTGAGGGGTTATATCTGTGATACTATATGTGAGGGGTTATATCTGTGATACTATATGTGAGGGGTTATATCTGTGATACTATATGTGAGGGGTTATATCTGTGATACTATATGTGAGGGGTTATATCTGTGATACTATATGTGAGGGGTTATATCTGTGATACTATATGTGAGGGGGTTATATCTGTGATACTATATGTGAGGGGGCTACATCTGTGATACTATATGTGAGGGGTTACATCTGTGATACTATATGTGAGGGGTTACATCTGTGATACTAGTATGTGAGGGGTTATATCTGTGATACTGTATGTGAGGGGTTATATCTGTGATACTATATGTGAGGGGTTATATCTGTGATACTATATGTGAGGGGGTTATATCTGTGATACTATATGTGAGGGGTTATATCTGTGATACTATATGTGAGGGGGTTATATCTGTGATACTATATGTGAGGGGTTATATCTGTGATACTATATGTGAGGGGGTTATATCTGTGATACTATATGTGAGGGGGCTACATCTGTGATACTATATGTGAGGGGTTATATCTGTGATACTATATGTGAGGGGGTTATATCTGTGATACTATATGTGAGGGGTTACATCTGTGATACTATATGTGAGGGGTTATATCTGTGATACTATATGTGAGGGGGTTATATCTGTGATACTATATGTGAGGGGGTTATATCTGTGATACTATATGTGAGGGGGTTATATCTGTGATACTATATGTGAGGGGGTTATATCTGTGATACTATATGTGAGGGGGCTACATCTGTGATACTATATGTGAGGGGGCTACATCTGTGATACTATATGTGAGGGGTTATATCTGTGATACTATATGTGAGGGGTTATATCTGTGATACTATATGTGAGGGGTTTATATCTGTGATACTATATGTTGAGGGGTTATATCTGTGATACTATATGTGAGGGGTTACATCTGTGATACTATATTGTGAGGGTGTTACATCTGTGATACTATATGTGAGGGGTTACATCTGTGATACTATATGTGAGGGGTTATATCTGTGATACTATATGTGAGGGGTTATATCTGTGATACTATATGTGAGGGGGCTACATCTGTGATACTATATGTGAGGGGTTACATCTGTGATACTATATGTGAGGGGGCTACATCTGTGATACTATATGTGAGGGGTTATATCTGTGATACTATATGTGAGGGGTTATATCTGTGATACTATATGTGAGGGGTTATATCTGTGATACTATATGTGAGGGGTTATATCTGTGATACTATATGTGAGGGGGGCTACATCTGTGATAACTATATGTGAAGGGGCTACATCTGTGATAACTATATGTGAAGGGGCTACATCTGTGATAACTATATGTGAGGGGGCTATATCTGTGATACTATATGTGAGGGGTTATATCTGTGATACTATATGTGAGGGGGTTATATCTGTGATACTATATGTGAGGGGGCTACATCTGTGATACTATATGTGAGGGGGCTACATCTGTGATACTATATGTGAGGGGGCTACATCTGTGATACTATATGTGAGGGGTTATATCTGTGATACTATATGTGAGGGGTTATATCTGTGATACTATATGTGAGGGGGATACATCTGTGATACTATATGTGAGGGGTTATATCTGTGATACTATATGTGAGGGGGTTATATCTGTGATACTATATGTGAGGGGTTATATCTGTGATACTATATGTGAGGGGGCTACATTCTTCTCCATTCTCTACCTCCTCCTCCTTCTTCTCCATTCTCTACCTCCTTCTCCTCCTTCTTCTCCATTCTCTACCTCCTTCTCCTCCTTCTCCTCCATTCTCTACCTCCTTCTCCTCCTTCTCCTCCTTCTTCTTCTCCATTCTCTACCTCCTTCTCCTCCTTCTTCTTCTCCATTCTCTACCTCCTTCTCCTCCTTCTCCTCCTTCTTCTTCTCCATTCTCTACCTCCTTCTCCTCCTTCTTCTCCATTCTCTACCTCCTTCTCCTCCTTCTTCTTCTCCATTCTCTACCTCCTTCTCCTCCTTCTTCTCCATTCTCTACATCCTCCTCCTTCTTCTCCATTCTCTACATCCTCCTCCTTCTTCTCCATTCTCTACCTCCTTCTCCTTCTTCTCCATTCTCTACCTCCTTCTCCTTTCTTCTTCTCCTGCCGTCCTTTTATTTTCCTCTTATCCTCTTCTTATTCTTTCCCATCCCCTGTCTTTCTTCTCTCTATTGATGCCTTTTCAAAAACCTTTGGTTGTTTTATTGTGACATGAGGCTTTCACAGCTGCCGTCTTCCTGCCAATGTTATCCCCATTTGTTGGTTTCTTTATTGTGTTTTCCATGCTCCTAGATCACACTGTTTTACTACAACCTGATTGGCTTCTGTAAGTCTTTTTTCTCCAAACATGCAAAATAAACCATTTAAAAAAAAACGTATAATAATATTTTGATGGTAACCCCAATAGTCATGAACTTGGGATTCCATTATCTGTTTAATGTAGGCTAGTGTAGTAATTCTATAGGGTTCCACAAGGCCAGGGGGATGTCAGCACACAGGTATGTTTTGTTGACGGAGGAGATTAACTGCTGAGTCTGCTGAGCTCTTAGTAGCTTTCTATGTAAAGTGGCAGAAGGGTGAATTGGTGTAAAACACAGAGTACGTGGCTGTTCTCACCCTGGTTTCAGTTTTGGGATGATAAGAAAACAGCATTACATGAAGTCTGCTTATCATGCGTATTAAGTGCAACCAATTTGCTTCTGACATAAATTACCAATAGCCACGCAGGCATTTTCCTGGTGAACGCAGACTATAGACTTCAAAGCTGAAATGTACTTTGATATTGACTTTCAGCTTAATATCAACATCAAAGATAAACTGTCACTGTTGCAATTTGCACCGTTTTGGGTTTAAGATGTTCAATGTATCTACCATGTGTGATTTTCATTTCTTTTCTTTTTTTAATAAACTCTGCAACTTGGATCCTTACATTTACATTTAATGAGACGTTCGTAGAAAGTCTGATTCCACCAGCAACTGTCTAGTCAGATATCAGATATACAGAGTGCAGGAGATTGTAGAAAGTCAGATTCCATCAGCAACTGTCTAGTCAGATATCAGGTAGATAGAGTGCAGGAGATTGTAGAAAGTCAGATTCCATCAGCAACTGACTAGTCAGATATCAGGGAGATAGAGTACAGGAGATTGTAGAAAGTCAGATTCCATCAGCAACTGACTAGTCAGATATCAGGGAGATAGAGTGCAGGAGATTGTAGAAAGTCAGATTCCATCAGCAACTGACTAGTCAGATATCAGGGAGATAGAGTACCTGTCGTGAGGAGAAAGTCTGATTAAAATATTTTTCCCATTTGTGATAACTCTTACATTACATAAGGGAGCACTGATGTAAGTTTGCAAATCTTGAATGCAACAACTAACTATGTATTCTAAATGTTGGAAAAATTTGTGTTCTCTCTCTAAGAACATAAATATTTGAAGTTCTATGTGGTATACTGAGGACTGCATGGTAACCACCTTAGTAAGAAAAGGTTTTCCAGACTGGCGGACAGGGCCAGAGTTTTATGGAGACAGCTCTTCCCCGTTTGTTAAGTAGACCCCTATGTGTTTACGCTTCCTCTATAATATCGTCTTCATACACTTTTATATCGCTATAAGCTTATTGATCGTTTCAATCCATAAATTTGCAATTGTTGCAATGTTTTCCCCATAGTGTCTAGGATGCAGGGTAGGTACACCACCAGAAAGCTGTCTTATGGGTAAGGGCAGAGTTCTAATCACTGGAGAGCTGATACGCGTCATGCTGGGGGGGCTGCTGATACGCGTCATGCTGGGGGGTTGCTGATACGCGTCATGCTGGGGGGGGCTGCTGATACGCGTCATGCTGGGGGGGGGGGTTGCTGACACGCGTCATGCTGGGGGGGCTGCTGATATGTCATGCTGGGGGGGCTGCTGATACGCGTCATGCTGGGGGGGTTGCTGACACGCGTCATGCTGGGGGGGCTGCTGATACGCGTCATGCTGGGGGGGCTGCTGATACGCGGCATGCTGGGGGGTTGCTGACACACGTCATGCTGGGGGGGGGCTGCTGACACACGTCATGCTGGGGGGGGCTGCTGACACACGTCATGCTGGGGGGGGCTGCTGACACACGTCATGCTGGGGGGGGCTGCTGACACACGTCATGCTGGGGGGGCTGCTGATACGCGTTATTCTGGGGGGTTGCTGACACACGTCATGCTGGGGGGTTGCTGACACACGTCATGCTGGGGGGGGCTGCTGACACACGTCATGCTGGGGGGGGCTGCTGATACGCGTCATGCTGGGGGGGGCTGCTGACACACGTCATGCTGGGGGGGGCTGCTGACACGCGTCATGCTGGGGGGCTGCTGATACGCGTCATGCTGGGGGGCTGCTGATACGCGTCATGCTGGGGAGTTGCTGATACGCGTCATGCTGGGGGGGGCTGCTGACACACGTCATGCTGGGGGGGCTGCTGATACGCGTCATGCTGGGGGGGGCTGCTGACACACGTCATGCTGGGGGGGGCTGCTGACACAC
Source organism: Mixophyes fleayi (assembly GCF_038048845.1). Classification (NCBI taxonomy): domain Eukaryota; kingdom Metazoa; phylum Chordata; class Amphibia; order Anura; family Limnodynastidae; genus Mixophyes; species Mixophyes fleayi. The sequence continues at coordinate 99,485,670 of NC_134412.1, read as the reverse complement.
GTCATGCTGGGGGGAGTTGCTGATACGCGTCATGCTGGGGGGCTGCTGATAGGCGTCATGCTGGGGAGTTGCTGATACGCGTCATGCTGGGGAGTTGCTGACACACGTCATGCTGGGGGGGCTGCTGATACGCGTTATTCTGGGGGGTTGCTGATACGCGTCATGCTGGGGAGTTGCTGACACACGTCATGCTGGGGGGTTGCTGATACGCGTCATGCTGGGGGGTTGCTGATACGCGTTATTCTGGGGGGTTGCTGATACGCGTCATGCTGGGGAGTTGCTGACACACGTCATGCTGGGGGGTTGCTGATACGCGTCATGCTGGGGGGTTGCTGATACGCGTTATTCTGGGGGGTTGCTGATACGCGTCATGCTGGGGAGTTGCTGACACACGTCATGCTGGGGGGTTGCTGATACGCGTCATGCTGGGGGGGGTTGCTGATATGTGTCATGCTGGGGGGGGGCTGCTGATACGCGTCATGCTGGGGGGGGTTGCTGATACGCGTCATGCTGGGGGGCTGCTGATACGCGTCATGCTGGGGGGGCTGCTGACACACGTCATGCTGGGGGGGGTTGCTGACACACGTCATGCTGGGGGGGCTGCTGACACACGTCATGCTGGGGGGGGTTGCTGACACACGTCATGCTGGGGAGTTGCTGACACACGTCATGCTGGGGGGGCTGATACGCGTCATGCTGGGGGGGGCTGCTGATACGCGTCATGCTGGGGGGGGCTGCTGATACGCGTCATGCTGGGGGGGGTTGCTGATACGCGTCATGCTGGGGGGCTGCTGATACGCGTCATGCTGGGGGGGCTGCTGACACACGTCATGCTGGGGGGGGTTGCTGACACACGTCATGCTGGGGGGGCTGCTGACACACGTCATGCTGGGGGGGGTTGCTGACACACGTCATGCTGGGGAGTTGCTGACACACGTCATGCTGGGGGGGCTGACACACGTCATGCTGGGGGGGGCTGCTGACACACGTCATGCTGGGGAGTTGCTGACACACGTCATGCTGGGGGGGGCTGCTGACACACGTCATGCTGGGGGGTTGCGCTGATATGTGTCATGCTGGGGGGGGGGCTGCTGATACGCGTCATGCTGGGGGGTTGCTGATACGCGTCATGCTGGGGAGTTGCCGATACGCGTCATGCTGGGGGGTTGCTGACACACGTCATGCTGGGGGGTTGCTGATACGCGTCATGCTGGGGGGGCTGCTGATACGCGTCATGCTGGGGGGGGCTGCTGACACACGTCATGCTGGGGGGTTGCTGATACGCGTCATGCTGGGGGGGTTGCTGATACGCGTCATGCTGGGGGGAGTTGCTGACACACGTCATGCTGGGGAGTTGCTGATAGGCGTCATGCTGGGGGGGCTGCTGATACGCGTCATGCTGGGGGGGGCTGCTGACACACGTCATGCTGGGGGGTTGCTGACACACGTCATGCTGGGGAGTTGCTGATAGGCGTCATGCTGGGGGGGCTGCTGATACGCGTCATGCTGGGGGGGTTGCTGACACACGTCATGCTGGGGAGTTGCTGATAGGCGTCATGCTGGGGGGGCTGCTGATACGCGTCATGCTGGGGGGGTTGCTGACACACGTCATGCTGGGGGGGCTGCTGACACACGTCATGCTGGAGGGGCTGCTGATAGGCATCATGATTAGAGGGGTTTGAGTCTGCTAAACAATTGCTATAAATTCACAAAGTTGGAGTTCATGTCCAAACTTTAATCTGTGGGAAACCACTTTTTCACTTTGACGGATCACGACAGAAGAAAGGAGATTTTATTTACAATATGGACTATAATTGATCAAGGCTGAAGATATTACATTTATTGAAGTGATAAATGAAGAATTGTGGATTCCTCAATTAACGCTGATTTATAAATCATGTATATACTTACTTATGTTCACTCCTTTGCTCCAACACAGATAGGTTCCTGGATGGACCCAAACCCATTACCCCAGCAATGTGAGTCAGAAAAACTAACCACTATGCCACTGTGCTGCTGAGACTATGTGATATTCTGACTTTTCCCAGGCTATAATATAGCTATTATTATATTATTAACAGAGACTAGGGGATACTGTCACCCCCATACTGCACCCTTACAAGCTAAACACTATTATGAGAAGCAGAAACTAAACCAAGTAGGACATGTAGTCCTAGTCATCATAACTACTGGCCATGGCTGTAAATAATCCGTGTGTACTGAGACCGCAGGCGATCTCCCACTTGTCCTGTACCCTGAGACATCGCTGAGACCACGGGCGATCTCCCACTTGTCCTGTACCCCGAGACATCGCTGAGACCACGGGCGATCTCCCACTTGTCCTGTACCCTGAGACATCGCTGAGACCACGGGCGATCTCCCACTTGTCCTGTACCCTGAGACATCGCTGTGACCGTGGGCGATCTCCCACTTGTCCTGTACCCTGAGACATCGCTGAGACCACGGGCGATCTCCCACTTGTCCTGTACCCTGAGACATCTCTGAGACCACAGGTGACCTCACACTTGTCCTGTACCCTGAGACATCGCTGTGACCGTGGGCGATCTCCCACTTGTCCTGTACCCTGAGACATCGCTGAGACCACGGGCGATCTCCCACTTGTCCTGTACCCTGAGACATCGCTGAGACTACAGGTGACCTCACACTTGTCCTGTACCCTGAGACATCGCTGTGACCGTGGGCGATCTCCCACTTGTCCTGTACCCTGAGACATCGCTGAGACCACGGGCGATCTCCCACTTGTCCTGTACCCTGAGACATCGCTGAGACTACAGGTGACCTCACACTTGTCCTGTACCCTGAGACATCGCTGTGACCGTGGGCGATCTCCCACTTGTCCTGTACCCCGAGACATCGCTGTGACCGTGGGCGATCTCCCACTTGTCCTGTACCCCGAGACATCGCTGAGACCACGGGCGATCTCCCACTTGTCCTGTACCCTGAGACATCGCTGAGACTACAGGTGACCTCACACTTGTCCTGTACCCTGAGACATCGCTGTGACCGTGGGCGATCTCCCACTTGTCCTGTACCCTGAGACATCGCTGAGACCACGGGCGATCTCCCACTTGTCCTGTACCCTGAGACATCGCTGAGACCACGGGCGATCTCCCACTTGTCCTGTACCCTGAGACATCTCAGAGACCAGAGGTGACCTCACACTTGTCCTGTACCCTGAGACATCGCTGTGACCGTGGGCGATCTCCCACTTGTCCTGTACCCTGAGACATCGCTGAGACCACGGGCGATCTCCCACTTGTCCTGTACCCTGAGACATCGCTGTGACCGTGGGTGATCTCCCACTTGTCCTGTACCCTAAGACATCGCTGAGACCACGGGCGATCTCCCACTTGTCCTGTACCCTAAGACATCGCTGAGACCACGGGCGATCTCCCACTTGTCCTGTACCCTGAGACATCGCTGAGACCACGGGCGATCTCCCACTTGTCCTGTACCCTGAGACATCGCTGAGACCACGGGCGATCTCCCACTTGTCCTGTACCCTGAGACATCGCTGAGACCACGGGCGATCTCCCACTTGTCCTGTACCCTGAGACATCGCTGAGACCGCAGGCGATCTCCCACTTGTCCTGTACCCTGAGACATCGCTGTGACCGCGGGCGATCTCCCACTTGTCCTGTACCCTGAGACATCGCTGAGACCACAGGTGACCTCACACTTGTCCTGTACCCTGAGACATCGCTGTGACCGTGGGCGATCTCCCACTTGTCCTGTACCCTGAGACATCGCTGAGACCACGGGCGATCTCCCACTTGTCCTGTACCCTGAGACATCGCTGAGACCACGGGCGATCTCCCACTTGTCCTGTACCCTGAGACATCTCTGAGACCACGGGTGACCTCACACATGTGGATCCGGGCAGTGGTGGGATTCAGCCGGTTCGCACCAGTTCGCCAGAATGATACCTAATTTTAAGGACAGTTCGGCGAACCGGTGGCTCCGGACTGAGTCCACCCTCTACATTGGGGGGGGAGCAGGGTCCTTTAAAAAAAAAAAAATACTCGCCTGTTTGCAGCGTCGGCACTCATCCTCCCTGCTCTGTCCGCACTGAATGTCGGGCTTGACGTCATCATGCCCGACATTCAGTGAGGAACGGCGCAGAGGAAAGTCTGGATGACAGAAGACAAGAAGAGAAGAAAAGAGAAGAAAGAAGCCTATAAGAAAGGTAGCAAGGGGGAGCAAGATCAGCGTTGCAGAGTGTGAAGAGGGGGGGCAAAAGCAGCATGGCACAAAACTCTTTCTTATAACATAATTTAGTTTTCTGTACCTCTTTTATTGTTCTTATTTGAGTATTAAATGCTTGAAATATTAAACTACCTTTCGGTATATATTTTTGTACACTTAAAACGGTCATTAGGACAGAGAACCGATTGTTAATTTATTTGAATCCCACCACTGGATGCAGGTGTGTTTTTGTGAATATAGTCTGGATTCGGGTGTGTTTGTGTGAATTTAGTGTAGATCTGGGTGTGTTTGTGTGAATTTAGTGTAGATCTGGGTGTGTTTGTGTGAATTTAGTGTAGATCTGGGTGTGTTTGTGTGAATTTAGTGTAGATCTGGGTGTGTTTGTGTGAATTTAGTGTAGATCTGGGTGTGTTAGTGTGAGTTTAGTGTAGATCTGGGTGTGTTTGTGTGAATTTAGTGTAGATCTGGGTGTGTTTGTGTGAATTTAGTGTAGATCTGGGTGTGTTTGTGTGAATTTAGTGTAGATCTGGGTGTGTTAGTGTGAGTTTAGTGTAGATCTGGGTGTGTTTGTGTGAATTTAGTGTAGATCTGGGTGTGTTTGTGTGAATTTAGTGTAGATCTGGGTGTGTTTGTGTGAATTTAGTGTAGATCTGGGTGTGTTAGTGTGAGTTTAGAGTGGATCTGATTTGATCACAGCAAAAAATAATAACCGATACTCTCTTCTAATTCTCCTGGATCTCTCTGCTGCATTTGACACTGTTGACCAATCTCTCCTCATACAAACGCTGCAATCCCTAGGTCTTGAAGGCACTGTCCTATCCTGGTTCTTATCCTACCTCTCTAATAGCTTTTCAGTGTTAATTTCTCTGGATCCACCTCTGCTCCGCTTCCTTTATCAGTTGGAGACCACAAGGCTCAGTCCTAGGTCCACTGCTATTCTCTATCTACACCACTTCTCTAATAAGCTCCTTTGGATTTCAGTATCATCTCTATGCGGATGATACACAAATTTATCTATCCTCTCCTGATCTCTCACCATCTGTGTTGTCTCGCGTTACTGACTGTCTTTCTGCCATTTCAGCTTGGATGTCTTCTCGCCAACTCAAACTCAATCTTTCAAAAACTGAATTAATAATATTCCCACCCAAGAACAGAAGCTTCCTGCCTGAGATTTCTATTTCTGTCGATAACATGACCATAAATCCCACCCCGCAAGCTCGTTGCCTAGGTGTAATCCTTGATTCACAACTGTCGTTTATTCCCCACATCAACTCTATATCTAAATCATGTTACATACATCTAAAGAACATTTCCAGAACACGCACATATCTCACACAAGACACCGCAAAAACATTAATTCATGCACTCATCATCTCCCGCATCGACTATTGCAATTCCCTCCTTACTGGTCTTCCCAAAGTCAGACTTGAACCCCTACAATCTATTTTGCACGCAGCGGCTAGACTGATTTTCCTTATTAACCGTTATTCCTCTGCTGAGCCACTCTGTCAGTCTCTACATTGGCTGCCTGTATTTCAACGAATCCAATATAAAATTCTTCTACTAACATACAAGGCCATCAACAAAATTGCACCGACATACATCTCCTCACTTGTCTCGAAATATATCCCTACTCGACACCTCCGTTCTGCACAAGATCTACGTCTCTCTTCCACTCTCATCACGTCCTCCCATTCTCGGTTACAGGATTTTTTCCAGGCTGCACCTACTTTGTGGAATTCCCTCCCTCGCACAGTAAGACTTTCCTCTAGTCTTCAAACCTTCAAGCGTTCACTGAAAACCCACCTCTTCAGACAAGGTTATGATATTCCTCAACCATCATCTTAATTTCCCTAGATTACCCTATTGCCATCCTCTACACTGCTAACGCAAGACAACAACCTTCTGACCAACATTGCAACACACAGCCCACTCAGTACTTTTACCTTTGCAGTCTGGCTGGTCCATTGTGCAATATGATGTAGCACATGCCCTTGTGTTTCTAACTCCCATTGCCCTATAGATTGTAAGCTTGCGAGCAGGGTTCTCTTACCTCTGTCTGTATGTATTACCCAGTATTGTCTTATTAATGTTTGTTCCCAATTGTAAAGCGCTAAGGAATTTGCTGGCGCTATATAAATAAATGTTGATGATGATGATGATGATCTGGGTGTGTTTGTGTGAATTTAGTGTTGATCTGGGTGTGTTAGTGAGTTTAGAGTGGATCTGGGTGTGTTAGTGTGAGTTTAGAGTGGATCTGGCTTTATCCTCTTCTGATGTAAGATCTCAGCATTCTCAGACCTGACTAGCAAACTATGGAAATCCCTTTCGGCTTATGTTTGGACTAAAAATGAAACATGCCCACTAATCGTCACTTTACATAGCGATGGGCTGGTGACGCCTGCGACATTCCCTGTAATTTGTGCTTCGCATAGAGATGAAGGATTCCTGCTCCACATGTGGTCAGCTCTTCATGCCCAACGATTTATGAGCTCAATAATAGAACTCCGTTTATGTCTTTATTCAAGGGGTGCCTATATCTCCGTACAGGAATGAGGGGTGAGCAGAAGAGGCAGCAAGGCATTTGGGAGCAGGTACAGAGTATTAGGGCAATTGTGTCTTCAATGTGACAATTATTATTAAAGGAAATCTCCACCTAAAGCTGTAAATAATTTTGTGTAGAGATGACTGAGTTAAATCATCCGCTGCGTTGCCTGCTTTCTCTAAGCAGTGGCCCTATGCTGCTCGGCCTGTATGAAACGTGCTGATCAGGTGTCGGTGTACTCTAATCCATTGCTCTTCATTACTGAACCTTCAGGGAAAATGTGGCTATAAAGAAATATATCAAGTTTTGCTATAAATAGAAGTGAAACATGGTTGTTTACATGGGTTCTGTTCAGACAGCTGTGGGATGTTTTGGTGACAGGTTAATGCTGTACTAATAAGCTGCCAGTAGATGGCAGCAGATATCTAGAAATGCAGCAGCATTGGTGACATGTGGAGTAAGATTATTAGAACAAACAAGAAGTCGGAATACTGTGTGGAGTTAGAATTACAGAACCATCTGCTCCCCGTGAGGGCATACAAGCTTAGTTACACTGCACAAATATGGAATTATCATCATTTTATTTATATAGCGCCGCTAATTCTACAGCGCTGTACAGAGAACTCACTCACATCAGTCCCTGCCCCATTGGAGCTTACAAACTAAATCGAGAGAGAGACTGACTATGGGCAATTTAATACAAACCAATTAACCTACCAGTATGTTTTTGGAGTGTGGGAGGAAATCGGAGAACCCGGAGAAAACCCATGAAAACACGGGGAGACAATACAAACTCCTCACAGATAAGACCATGGTCGGGAATCCAACTCAAGGCCCCACTGCTGTGAGGCAGAAGTGCTAACCACTGAGTCACTAAAACAGTTACTGAAAATTACACCTACATTTTATACTATGAGTAGTGGTACCGAGCATTTAGTAATACCCCTATAATTGGTGTCAGAATTACCACCACTACAAGGGGTACGGCTGCTAAAGGGCCCAGAGGTCAGGGGGCAATGCCATGTCACCCTTCTGAGCCCCATGCTCAGGGCATCACTGTCATGACCCACACATACCCAGAAGTGTCCCCGGGAGGGTATAGTGGCATTACCAGGTCCTCCCCAAAATTTTGCCATAGGACCTGGCAGTTCTGTGCTCCACTCCAGCCTATATTATAAGGTCACCTCCCATGTAACCGTCTCATGTTTGCTGCATCTCACATAGGGGGGATTACAGCCCCGTCCTGCTTCTGTGACCTCTTGTACACAGAAGAAGCAGCCTCTATATCCTGAGTCGGAAAGGTGTTAGCGCTCTGCAGGAATAGTCTGATAGGTTCCTGGTACCACAGTTGCAGCACACAGTGTGACTGATATGTCCCCAGCAGAGCGCTCTGCAGGAATAGTCTGATAGGTTCCTGGTACCACAGTTGCAGCACACAGTGTGACTGATATGTCCCCAGCAGAGCGCTCTGCAGGAATAGTCTGATAGGTTCCTGGTACCCCAGTTGCAGCACGCAGTATGAATGTTATGTCCCCAGCAGAGCGCTCTGCAGGAATAGTCTGATAGGTTCCTGGTACCCCAGTTGCAGCACACAGTATGAATGTTATGTCCCCAGCAGAGCGCTCTGCAGGAGAGACCTGTGTGACGTCTGTGTAATAATCTGCGACGTTGAAGGTCCAGCCCTTATTACACACTACTGATGCAATGTTTTATTGTGAAATGAAGCAATTTCGCACAATGTAATGTGAGGAAGCTCTTTAACTGCCCTCAACAAAGAGAGATCTCAGCAGTGCCCTGTAACACAGCACCCAGTGCTGCAATGTGTGGATGATGGGTGCCCTCACAGCGGGTATCTTCAGTGCCCTGTAACACAGCACCCAGTGCTGCAATGTGTGGATGATGGGTGCCCTCACAGCGGGTATCTTCAGTGCCCTGTAACACACCACCCAGTGCTGCAATGTGTGGATGATGGGTGCCATTACAGCGGGTATCTTCAGTGCCCTGTAGCACAGCACCCAGTGCTGCAATGTGTGGATGATGGGTGCCCTCACAGCGGGTATCTTCAGTGCCCTGTAGCACAGCACCCAGTGCTGCAATGTGTGGATGATGGGTGCCATTACAGCGGGTATCTTCAGTGCCCTGTAGCACAGCACCCAGTGCTGCAATGTGTGGATGATGGGTGCCCTTACAGCGGGTATCTTCAGTGCCCTGTAGCACAGCACCCAGTGCTGGAATGTGTGGATGATGGGTGCCCTTACAGCGGGTATCTTCAGTGTCCTGTAACACAGCACCCAGTGCTGCAATGTGTGGATGATGGGTGCCCTCACAGCGGGTATCTTCAGTGCCCTGTAACACACCACCCAGTGCTGCAATGTGTGGATGATGGGTGCCATTACAGCGGGTATCTTCAGTGCCCTGTAACACAGCACCCAGTGCTGCAATGTGTGGATGATGGGTGCCCTCACAGCGGGTATCTTCAGTGCCCTGTAACACACCACCCAGTGCTGCAATGTGTGGATGATGGGTGCCATTACAGCGGGTATCTTCAGTGCCCTGTAGCACAGCACCCAGTGCTGCAATGTGTGGATGATGGGTGCCCTTACAGCGGGTATCTTCAGTGCCCTGTAGCACAGCACCCAGTGCTGGAATGTGTGGATGATGGGTGCCCTTACAGCGGGTATCTTCAGTGTCCTGTAACACAGCACCCAGTGCTGCAATGTGTGGATGATGGGTGCCCTTACAGCGGGTATCTTCAGTGCCCTGTAACACACCACCCAGTGCTGCAATGTGTGGATGATGGGTGCCCTTACAGCGGGTATCTTCAGTGCCCTGTAGCACAGCACCCAGTGCTGCAATGTGTGGATGATGGGTGCCCTCACAGCGGGTATCTTCAGTGCCCCACCCATGACACACTAGATGGACACACGTTGTATGGGTGGTAGACCACTTAGGGATAGTGGAGCCGGATAGGTCATCAGCAGCTGTTGAATGAACATAAGTGAGTCAGGAATATAAAGTGACGTCTGCTCATATACTCTCATATTCTCCCACCATGAACATGGAACCAGTAGAGTAAAGTACAATAAGATTAAGGTTTAATCACTTTTCAACACAGAAGTGGGGAGAACAATTTAGCATATTTTGGTGACACTGACCTAAGAATTTGGATGCTTTGCGCAGGTTTTCATCTTGTCCCCCATTGGCCCTTGGGATCGGGGTTGATGAGAAATGTAGTTTTATCCACAACCAATCAGCCTGAGGATTTTGCTGTCTATCAATGTGCAGCATGTTATAGATAAGAGGATCAGCTGAGTGGGTCCGTAGAGACATTAGAGAGATCCAGGGGTGCGGCTGCGCGGGGGGATATAAAGGTGATGGGCTCCAGTCATTAAGGAGAGCAAGGCAAAAAAAAAAAGGAGTAACTTTGCACCTGGGCAAAACCATGTTACATTGGAGGGGGAGGTAAATGTAAAATGTGGGGACAGGTTTATAGTTGGGGTAGGACATGTCCTAGATCAACTTTACATTTCAGTGTAAAAATAAACTTATCAACTATTAGTGCGCCACATGACAAAACAGACAGTATTTTCTTTATGTGCAAAATAATAAACTAATTTGCACCCCCTGCACATGGTTTGTCCCGGAGAATATTTACTCCTTTTTTTGCCTTACTCTCCTTAATGACTCCTGTGTGTGTGTGCATGTGTCTATGTAGGTATTTATGTGTTTATATATGTATGTATGTCATACTTGCCAACTTTGGAGATCACCCATCCTGGAGACAAGTTAGGCTTGTCTTGGGGACGTGGTAATGCTAATCATGTCATTAGGCCCTGCCCTCTGCTATACAATACCAATTTCAGCCTATTAAAGCAGGGAGCAGACCAGGATGATGCAATTAACCCTGCCCCCACCCACTTCCAACAAACAGGGCCGGACTTGGGAAGTTGCCCTACTCACCCGGGAGTCCAGGAGAGCTCCCAAAATTCCGTCAGTCTCCTAGACATTCTGGGAGAGTAGGTAACTATGATGTATGAATGTATATGTGTGTCCGTGTGTGCGTGGGCATCCAGTAACAGGATTGTCACATTCATCAAACATGTGAATTTATTTTAAGATGACCCAGGGAACTTTTCCCTCCTTCTGAGAGTTTGATTTATATTACTGAGCTGAATGCTGAGGACAAAAGCAAAGCTGACGTATTATCGGCACAGTTTGTCCAGTACTATTCAATAGCTGTTTTTGATCATTGGTGAATATTAATAGAAATTGCTACTAACAATCTATATTTGCTATTGCTCTCTGGACTCTGACTAATTATGAATGTTCTGCCCCATCAATAAGGAGTTACATGCCTTAAAGGGACCAGGAGCTTATTTGTGTTTGTACTAGAGAGATTTATTTGGAAACATAATTCAATGTCTGGCGAGACAATTACTTGGAGCTGCGCATTAGCTGCAAATATTCAATACCGAGTTGATTGTCATTATGTGCCATAAACCAGATAGATGGCTGCAGCTATCCTGACCTCCCTCCAGCAGACTGTGGCATAAATTCATCATGCATTGTTCCTTTTACCCTGGAGCTGTGGACCTCTCATGCTGGGACCTGTCTAGGATCTCATGTCACTTCATCAGATTGAGCTGCTCAGTGATTAGGGCTCTTATGACAAATATTGGGGTTCCATATATCTATTAACAAGATATCTACTAACCACTTGCAAGTTGCTGGCCTCTGGGGCTGAAGGTACAGCCGTAGCATAAACTGTTTAAGTTTCCTCTGCGTATGCCCACCAAAAACCAGCAAGTGCCAACGCAGTGCAAAGCCACACTAGAGCGGACTGACAGGGCGGTTAGTGTAGGCAGAGTACAGTCCAGACGTGGTCGTGTCATTTGGATTCAGATCTAAACACAGACGCAGATGCTCCTTTTACACACTGATGCTGATGGCGAGTACTTGGCAACCGCTGCTGATTGGCAGATTGTGAGTCTGACGCTGATGGCTGCTTTCAGTGTGTATATATTATAGGATTTTGTGTCTTTCACATAGAAGGTTCTATCTGCTGAATTATATGAAGAGACTGTAAGGTTTGGCGAGCCTGGCGCACGAGTTCTATGCACTCCGCATCCACATGTAACCATTGAGGGATGAGCCATAAATCTGCTCCCATACAGGCTGACACCACTGTATTCATATACTCATTATTCCTCATATACATGGGAATGGTTTCTGGAAAATGCCCAGACTTTATCGAAGGATCAGCAAGGAAAATCCTGTATCACTTTTATCCTTACCCAGAGAACCTCCCTGACCATTACCTGTACCGCTCCTAATTACCCAACGTCCAGCACGTCCTTTACCTTTCTAGGTCCCGGGTAACGTGTTGCCACATCCACTTGTTTCTTGTGATCAGGAAGATCTATGAAATGTCAGCTGTATAATACACTGGTTCCTCCGTCAGTACTTTCCTGCTACAGCTGTGTTGTTCCCTCTAATCATAGAATCATCTCTGTTGGGGTCCTGGCTGCCCTTTTCCTTCCTACATAGCCCTCTTCCACTTATACTGAGACAGGACTGCTCCCGACCTCCAGGGATAGTCCCAGGATATAGATACCACTCCCAGGAAATGTTCCTGTTTATCAACATTGACCCACTGGCAGTTCTTACCATATCTTATCCAATATTTGCAAACATTAAATTCAGTAGACATGCCATGGTAGGGATTGTAGTGCCCCAATGTCACCCAAGCCCTTTATCGTACAGCAGCAAGACTCCCTGGGAACTATTGTCCACTCTGCTACTCTTGGCTTACATGGAAGTTATCCGTTAGTTGGTGTGGGCAAAGTTCTAAAGTTTGGAGTGAAAATCTACTATTAATTTATAAAATATTGTATTATATGACAAATTTATATTTTCACTTCTAAAATGCCGAAACCTTTCTGTGGAATTCCGTGGATCCAGCTCTTATATCTTCATGTGACTGATGTGTTACACATACTCTGATATTGCAGAGAGCTCCTTATATTAGTAATCCCTCAATAGCCTGCTCTCATTTCCCTCTCCAGTTTGCCACTTCATTAAATGATGATTTGTCAGAAGTTTCTGGCAGATGAAGGGGCCCAGTACACTAGATCCACGGTCGTGTGCTCAGATGCTCATTGTCCAGTTTATCCAGCCTGTGACTCTGGTGTACTCCACGCTGTTCTATTCATGCTAAATACTAGCTGCAGTCTCCAGCACACACCTGCATCATTAACGTGGGATCCAGAGTCACTTCCCAATAAATTTAAATCATCTGGGGCATCCATCCGTGACCTGTGTGTTTAGGAAAATAAAGAGCGCTCATGTAGCTAATAAAACATTTTCTGAATCATTGATTTGTCACAGAAAAAGACTTATAATTATAGCAGGATTCTTACAGCTCTCAGCAGGGTCTACCTACTGCTCCATTTACACAGACGGAAAAGGGCATTTTTATTTTATTTAGTTTTCCAAAGAGTAGGATATTCACTAAAGAAAGGGGGATCAGACTGGTGTTTTATGTCCCAGAAGAGCCTCTTGTCTATCGAGTAGCGTTCTGGACAGTGTTTTATTTACTATAATTCAGTTCATTTTATTTTATAACATTATACATTAACTATAAGAAGATTAAAGTAGTCAGGAAAAATAAATTCATTTATTTATTTATCCATAGAGAAGTTGACTAGATCTGACCAGAACGGCAATTTTCCCTAGATTTAGGGATTTTTCCTATTTGTTATATCCCACAGTGAAGACTAGCACTGACGGTGACCTACGTCAGGGGCCCCTGGTGATTCTTCCCCATAGGAAATCCTATTTATCATGTAAATACCAAGGTAAGTACCAGCGCTGTCCACTCAGGTCTGACATCATCTCAGGATGATAACCACAGGACAAAAAGCTTTATTATTAAAATAAATATTTTTATTTCTTTTGTTCACTTACATTTTTATTTTAAAAAACGTTATTATTTTTTTGTTGGATCTGCAACTGAAAGCCGAAGTGCAGAGGGAGCAGTAAGACTCATCAAGAAGAAGTGATAGGAAATCTCCATAACAGATAATCATAAATCATTAAATTAATTAATATTCCCAATAATAAAGCAATAAAGTAAATGATTCGTAATTTTTTGACCAATATTTTTTATTAGAAGCACTTGGTACATACAAAACTTACAGTATTGTTCTTCTGAGTTATAATGGTCTGAAAGAATGAAAAATTAAAATTTAAATTTAGGCATCAGAAAACATTATTAACATATTTAAGTTAAACCACCACGAAGACTGAAAATTAAGGACATCGTTGAGTCAAACGATGTAAAGGAAACATTTAGCAAATGCGATCTAAACATCAATATAATATATTTAAAGGGGATTTAAGCATTGAATGGAGGCAATATTAGTAATAAAGCAGAAAGATCCAGCTACATTTATCCCTGATTCTTGCAGGAATTGGTCTGTAATTACAAGAACATGTCCACACCGCACTCGGCCTACAGAACCAGTAGTGCCGCAGGTGCAGATAATGGGGCCCACTGGCAGATGGAGAGGATCGGGGGCCCTGGTTCCCTCCTCTCCTGCACTGGGGGCCACAGCTTGCTAGTTCCGCCTCTGATCAGAACGTCACTTCCTTCCCTCACGCCTCTTCAATCGAAAGGTGTCATAGGTCTGTGTATTTGCCTACGTTGGCTTTCTGGGCATGCTCAGTGCAATAAAACACAAGATACGATATGTAAACGGGCGAACTTCTCACTCTGCATCAGGCCCATACACTGTAATAAATTATAGTCATGTAAGACTGTACAACCAGATTATCTATATATATTATTTATGTGGTAACCCATAACCAATTACTAACACTAACCATCAAACAAAACCCTGGACGAATCCACATACTTATTACCAGCCAGGAATTATTCCCCAGGACAAGCTGTTGGGATGGCATCTACTAGGTGAAAGTATCAGTTGTTATTACCTACTGCTTATTGTGGCAATAATTCAGTAAAATGTTATTGTACCAATGGCTCATTGTTACTGGCAGGTAGCGGTAACATCTAATTATTGTTAATATGGAGCAATACGCTCCGTTTCCCATCTTGGATGTGGCATGATCTACTGAAGCCAGGAAGTAGGGCAGCCTCCAGCCGTCCGCATCGATCTGCAGAGCATGCACAGACAGGAAGTGGGGCAGCCTCCAGCCGTCCGCATCGATCTGCAGAGCATGCACAGACAGGAAGTGGGGCAGCCTCCAGCCGTCCGCATCGATCTGCAGAGCATGCACAGACAGGAAGTGGGGCAGCCTCCAGCCGTCCGCATCGATCTGCAGAGCATGCACAGACAGGAAGTGGGGCAGCCTCCAGCCGTCCGCATCGATCTGCAGAGCATGCACAGACAGGAAGTGGGGCAGCCTCCAGCCGTCCGCATCGATCTGCAGAGCATGCACAGACAGGAAGTGGGGCAGCCTCCAGCCGTCCGCATCGATCTGCAGAGCATGCACAGACAGGAAGTGGGGCAGCCTCCAGCCGTCCGCATCGATCTGCAGAGCATGCACAGACAGGATGTTTAGTTCTCAGTGACAGTTGAACTGTAAAGAAGTGATAACTAGAGCTGCAACCTTTTTGTGTTCTCTTACTTTATAGTTTGTACTTCCACTCACTTTATATATCTATATATATATATTAGCTACCAGTTCTCTGACATTGCTCACAATATAAGTTTACTACCATCTGCATAAATGAATGTTGTGAGGATATCACCCTTAGCTGGGAGGGCAGTTACCCTCTGTGGGATTCTACTCACTCGGGTAGACCAGAATATATCCAAAATAAGGCTTTATTACGACATGCACAGACACAGCTTTTAAAAAAGTTTAATAGAATTAAACACTTTCCAAATCCTCAATCACCAATTTATTTACCATTTTATTAATTTAACTAAAGCTTTCTTTGTTCTTGACCAATCGTAATGCACCGGAAAATTGTTTAGATCCAATGGGAGAAGAATGAACGTTAAAGTGGACATAACTGCTCAGTATGAGTCACTGAGTGACGGTGACCTGGAGTTTCACTACTTACTCACTCGCTGCCCGTTGTGATCGGCTAGTGGCTAAGGGACGTCACGGTCATTCCATAACAGGCGTTCGCAGCGAGCAGGCGCGCCAAATTTCATGTTTTTTTTCTCCCATTGGATCATAAAGACAGAAGACTTTCCTATTAAATTATGGTGAAGAGAGAAGATTGAATTTTATGTTAAACTGGGGAACGACGAGTTTTAGAAATAAACAAAGGTTATGTCGAACGACGAGTTTCCCTGAGTGTTGAAATTAATTTGTGCTTCATTTGTTTCTTTCTTGCTATTGTGGTATTCTGTTTCCAGCACTGGCAGCCATTGGCGTCTGAATTAGGTGACACTTTGGGAGTGATCAACATTATCACTGTACTGGGCAAAAACGTACATCCTAACTTGGTCCCTCGTTAGTGACCACCAGCCCAGTCCATCATCATCATCATAATTGTGTATCTTTGTTCCAGGGTCGAGTCACTGACACTTGTATCTGTGGATGTGTCCAGCTCTGATTGTGCCACAATTACATGAACAAGTGCCCACCCCCTGCCCTTTGTGGCACAATCTGCGTACACATCGTATCGCAGTGCATGAGCAGTACAGAAATGCATATATACTTTCAAAAAAGAAATTACATCTACATGAGGCCCAATGCAGATAACGTATTAGTATACTCGTTCTGTTCTTTTTCTTTTTTCTATGTAAAAACAATTTAGTGCACAATTAAAAATAAAAGTACATACAAATCAATGCTCACTTCTGCTAGTGAATCAGTTCCCTGATCTGGATGGGCGAATTCATTATGTGATGATTGAACAAATCAAGTCCAGGGATGTCATTATGTCCCTTCTCTCTCTGGGTGTTTGGTCCCATCTCCTCTTTATGATACACGGAGATGTAATACTCACACTTTACTTTGTTACTCGCATTTCTCCTGACACTTCAATGTGCAAACACCCTATTGCTTCAAACCAGGCGCAGGATATTTCGCTTTCACAGACTTTATCCTATATTTTCTGTGGATGAAACAAAAATGGATTGAAAAGCCTGTACTTAACAATAGCAACACAACGATAACTATTTATATAACATGCCCTCTGCAACGACACTGTATTACATTACATACAAAGAAATACTGTACAGCACAGACAAATGCTGCAGATTTATGAAGGGAAGCAGCCATCCTTGCAGTGAAGGTTACAAGGGTTTAGCAGGGAAGAGAGCTGGGAGTGAGGACCCATTTGGTAGTGAGCGTATAAACCATGCAATGGAAAGTCCTGACCTTGCATAAAGCCACTAGCAGAGATTAACACAACCAGAAACACGGGCCATAAATGATACATGTAATCATTACCTAGAGCTATGGATCCTTCACGCCATGCTACACATCTAAATGGAAACAAGACGGTGGATCTATATAAACGTTATCTCACACAGTATTACGATGACATAGCAGCAAACGGATAAGAATATTCATTTACAGTGGCTATAAAAAGTACCATACCCCATCTGTATCACATCATAGAAATAAAATAGGTTTACGGGAATTCTTACCACTGCTCAACACAAAATGCTGTCAAATTAAACACCAACTCTACAGCTCTAACTATAGGATCAAAGAGCATTCAAAGTAAATCTGAGAAAGAGTTCTGGAAAAGCACCAGTCAGAGGAAGGTAGGAGAATCTGCCCACAGCCCACCACACACATCTGAGCTTTATGGGGGGGTGATTGACAATGAATTCGTAACAAAATTCATATGAAATCTGGCCTAGAGTCTCCCAGAATCTGTGAGACCCCCGTCCCAAATGGAGGAGGAGTCTAAGGTGTGACGTGACCAAAACTAAACTCTTGGCCCTCAATGCTAAACACAATGTTTGGCGTAACCCCTGGGCTGGACTGGTCATCTGGTGAACCTGGCAGATGCCAGATGGGCCAGTTCCCTCATGGGCCGGCCGGAGTCACACAGCTAGCTGGGGCAGATAGACAGACAAAGTGGACTGTACACGTGGACAGCGGCTGCTGCAGACAGCAAACAACTGGGACTTCTATAGTGTTCTATAGATTCACCTCCTTCAGAGTCTGCCTGGGCTGTCCAGCCAATGGCCACTGACCGAAATGAGGTGGGTCATGTGACATCAGACAGCCTGCACGCTTCTAGGACAGGGTGGGTTGAATGTGTGTGTGTGTGTGTATATATATATATATATATATATATATATATATATATATATATATATATATATATATACATACACTATATGGACAAAAGTATTTGGACGCTTGACCATTACACCAACATGGACTGTAATGCCATTGTATTCAAATACATTTGCTTTAATATGGAGTTGGTTCCCTTTTGCAGTGATAACAGCTTCCACTCTTCTTGGAAGACTTTCCACAAGATGTTGGAATGTTTCTGTGGGAATTTGTGCCCATTCATTCTGTAGAGCATTTATGAGGTCAGACACTGATGTTGGAGGAGAAGTCCTGGCTTGTAATCTCCGTTCCAGTCCATCCCAAAGGTGTTCAATGGGGTTGAGGTCAGGGCTCTGTGCGGCCCAGTCAAGTTCTTCCACATCTATCTCATCAAACCATGTCCTTGTAGTCCTTGCTTTGTGCACTGGGGCAGCTGCTCGGCCATGGAAACCCATCCATTAAACTCCCACTGCACAGTTCTTGTGCTTACACTAATGCCAGTGGAAGTTCGGAACACTTCAGCTATGGAATCAGCAGAGTGTTGGTGACTTTTACGCACAATGCGCCTTATCAGTCGTTGACCCCCCTCTGTGATTTTACGTGGTCTTCTGCTTAGTGGCTGAGTTGCTGCTGTTCCTAAACTCTTCCACTTTATAATAATATGAATTACAGCCGACCGTGGAATATCCAGCAGGGATGAAATTTCACAAACCGTCTTATTGCAAAGGTGGCATCTATCACAGTATCACACATCCTATCACAGTACCGCGCATCCTATCACAGTACCGCGCATCCTATCACAGTACCACGCATCCTATCACAGTACCGCGCATCCTATCACAGTACCGCGCATCCTATCACAGTACCGCGCATCCTATCACAGTACCGCGCATCCTATCACAGTACCGCGCATCCTATCACAGTACCGCGCATCCTATCACAGTACCGCGCATCCTATCACAGTACCGCGCATCCTATCACAGTACCGCGCATCCTATCACAGTACCGCGCATCCTATCACAGTACCACACATCCTATCACAGTACCACACATCCTATCACAGTACCACACATCCTATCACAGTACCGCGCATCCTATCACAGTACCGCACATCCTATCGCAGTACCGCACATCCTATCACAGTACCGCGCATCCTATCACAGCACCACACATCCTATCACAGTACCACACTTTAAGTCACTGAGCTCTTCAGAACGACCCATTTTGTATCACAAATGTTTGCAAATGGAGACTGCATGGCTGGGTGCTGGATTTTATAAAACCTCAGTCAACAGGTCTGATTGAAGCACCTCAATTCAATAATTAACAGGTGTGGCCAATTACTTTTGACCATATAGAGTGTGTGTGTGTATGTATATATATAACCCATTGGAGGTATTTGATTCAACTATTTATTAGCCGCCCAGGCAGTAAGAAGTTGTTTTATATATGTCCAGTCCGTGATTAGCCTCAGGCATTTGATTCATTACGGATGCTATAAATATACTTGTGATATACAAATTAAGACATTTGATACATAACCCTGAAGGATTTGGATTTGAAGATATCTAACTTTACTCTGGACTGCAAATATATATTTATATATGATTCTCCATTACTAGACCACTGTCTATATTTTTTGTGGATTTTATTTTTAAAAGACGCATGTATGACTGTTTAAATATTCAGGAGGGACATCCCTGTTATATATGTAAATTTATTTTGATATTATAACATTTGTCAATCAGCTGGATAATATTATATATCAATTACCATCTCAGACTCAAGGGATATTTATGAGTATAAAATTATATTACATTATCTGCATCAACACCTGTGGTTTAACTGTGGCTTGAACATCTATTCAATTGATCTTTTTTATTGTATTATATATTGTGCACTTATTTTATATGTTTTATTTACCCTCATTGATCCATCGAATAAATATTAGGAGATTCTGCGCAACTTTTTGTTTTTTATTTGTTACATCCTTATAGAGGTTTAACACTGCCTCTTTTTTAAGTTGCTGCATTTGATACCTTAATGTTTTTTATTTATATATTTTTTTAATTTTTGTTTATTAGCGCCAGAGAAATAAGTTTTTTTTGACTGGGTATAAATGAAGGAAGGCGATCAGTGAAGACGGGGCTATCGATACTGAGTTGACTCTACTATTTGGAAAACCTCTAACCAGAGTGGTTGGTTTACCAAACATGTCCAGAACACATGGATAATATGGTGCCAACAAAGCTTCGGGTGAGAAGGCCTCATCTTCTGAAGACGAAATGGAGTGAGGTAGGTCCTATAAAAGTTTAAGAAACATTTCTAAGTGATAAGTACATTTGGACATTTTGGAGAGATTGTTATAAATGATTTCCCATTGGGCTGAGGAGAGAGGAATACTAAGGTCTGCCACCCACTTGGACTGGGAGGCATCCTTGGGCAGATCCGTAAGACTGGTTAAGTAGTGATGCCCCCTTTATTAGTGCCCCTAGTCAGTTTAGCATAAATCATTTATTTACCCCTGTGCAAGAGATGGAGTGCTCTTTCCAGGTATATTTAAAGCATAACTTCTGGCGGGTCAAATGGAATGTTATGGGGAAGGGTTTTAGTAGTGTGTCATTTGTAATTACACGCTCAACTATATTTGTCCAGAATTTAGTCTAGTTCCAAAAGTGAGGTCTCTGGGCTGGATACACAAAGGAGGACGTTGTCTGTAAATAGACAAAGACTGCGGTTAGTCTCCCGTAGGGTAAATCCCTGACAAGCCGTGAAGTGCCTGAAGTGTTCTACCAAGGACTAGTATATAGATGAGAGGCAATAAGAGGCAACCTTGTGTGGTATCATTAGAAATATCAAATTTGTCTGAAAAGGAGCCACTGCTAAAGACCCCGGCAGATGGACCTGAGTATTGCGCCATGATTGCTTTAAGGATATTTCCTGTGAAACCAAATTTCAGGAGGACTTGGTGCATGAAGTCCCAGTGGAGTCTGTTGAATGCCTTCTCCGCGTACAGAGAAAGCACCGACAACTCGTCTTGATGGCTCAAGACATATTCAACAATATTATGGACTATCCTCATGTTGTCCAAGGCCTGTCTCCCCATCACAAACCTCACCTGATCAGGGGGAAAGAGCTTGGGGATGCGGGTGTTTAACATACATTTTGAGATCAGTGTTGAGGAGGACAATCAGCCTATAGTTACAGCAGTCAGATACGTCCTTGTGGAATAGTCACAATCTAAGGTTCGAGTATCTCCTCCGGAAACCCAACACAGTGAGTGCCAGCATTGTACAGCGTAACCAATGTGGGGACAAGATCTTAAATGTCACATAGAAGTCGCTAAAATACCCATCTGTTCTTACAGTCTGCAATTTGTTACCAGGTGCAGTACATTCCACATCACTGTCTGCCCTGTCATTTACCACATTGGTCATTTTATAATAGGATATATTCATGCTAATTCAAGCACTATGGAGATATTTACAGAACACGTATTACACCTTATTCCCTTCTAGCACATATTAATGACATGTATACCATACTTAACTTTGAATTTCCTTTCCTGTGCGGATGCAGACAACAAAGGGTTAATACCGTCTACCACGCAGAGGACAGGTCATAGTCCTAACTCAGCAGCAACTTACTGCTTCCCTTCCCTCCTTGGTCTAAGTGTCTGGTTGGAGCTGGAGGGCAGGGACAGAGCTGTGGGGAGATCTCCCCTCCGCATGCACCGCCAAACATTTTTCAGTGAAAGTAAAACTTAAAATATTAACATAAGTTTCATGAAAACGATCTTATCTGATTCAAGTTTTTAAAAAAAATGTGAATTAGACCAGAAAGTAGAAACACTGGTGCAAATGTCTC